>NW_027142014.1:860000-862500 GCF_036365525.1 Heterodontus francisci | reverse complement strand
GTCTCAGTGTCTGGGCTGTGATGTGCGTGTGTCTATTTGTGCGTCTGTGTGTGTGTGTCTGCACATATATAATTCTCAGTGCCTGGGCTGTGGTGTGAGTGTGTGTGTGTGTGTGTGTGTGTGTGTGTGTGTGTGCATATATATATAAGTCTCAGTGTCTGGGCTGTGGTGTGTGTGTGTGTGTGTGTGTGTGTGCATATATATAAGTCTCTGTGTCTGGGCTGTGGTGTGTGTGTGTGTGTTTGTGTGCATATATATAAGTCTCAGTGTCTGGGCTGTGGTGTGAGTGTGTGTGTGTGTGTGTGTGTGTGTGTGCATATATATAAGTCTCAGTGCCTGGGCTGTGGTGTGAGTTTGTGTGTGTGTGTGTGTGCATATATATAAGTCTCAGTGTCTGGGCTGCGGTGTGAGTGTGTGTGTGTGTGCATATATATATGTCTCAGTGCTTGGGCTGTGGTCTGAGTGTGTGTGTGTGTGTGTGTGTGCATATATATAAGTCTCAGTGTCTGGGCTGTGGTGTGTGTGTGTGTGTGTGTGTGTGCATATATATAAGTCTCAGTGCCTGGGCTGTGGTGTGTGTTTGTGTGTGTTTGTGTGCATATATATAAGTCTCAGTGTCTGGGCTGTGGTGTGAGTGTGTATGTGTGTGTGTGTGTGTGCGTGCATATATATAAGTCTCAGTTTCTGGGCTGTGGTGTGTGTGTGTGTGTGTGTGTGTGTGTGTGTGTGTGTGTGTGTGTGTGTGTGTGTGTGTGTGTGTGTGATTATATATATAAGTCTCAATGTCTGGGCTGCGATGTGTGTGTGTGTGTGTGTGTGTGTGTGTGCATATATATAAGTCTCAGTGTCTGGGCTGTGGTGTGTGTGTGTGTGTGTGTGTGTGCATATATATAAGTCACAGTGTCTGAGCTGTGGTGTGTGTGTGTGTGTGTGCATATATATAAGTCTCAATGTCTGGGCTGTGATGTGCGTGTGTGTGTGTGTGTGTGTATGCATATATATAAGTCTCAGTGTCTGGGCTGTGGTGTGTGTGTGTGTGTGTGTGTGTGTGTGTGTGTGTGTGTGTGTGTGTCTGTGTGTCTGTGTGTCTGTGTCTGCACATACATAAGTCTCAGTGTCTCAGTGTCTGGGCTGTGGTGTGTCTGTGTGTGTGTGTGCACATATATCAGTCTCAGTGTCTGGGCTGTGGTGTGTGTGTGTGTGTGTGTGTGTGTGTGTGTGTGTGTGTGTGTGTGTGTGCATTTCTAGGTCTCAGTGTCTGGGCTGTGATGTGTGTGTGTCTATTTTTGCGTCTGTGTGTGTGTGTGTCTGCACATATTTAATTCTCAGTGCCAGGGCTGTGGTGTGTGTGTGTGTGTGTGTGTGTGTGTGTGTGTGTGTGTGTGTGTGTGTGTGTGTGTGTGTGTGTGTGTGTGATTATATATATAAGTCTCAATGTCTGGGCTGTGATGTGTGTGTGTGTGTGTGTGTGTGTGTGCATATATATAAGTCTCAGTGTCTGGGCTGTGGTGTGTGTGTGTGTGTGTGTGTGTGTGTGTGTGTGTGTGTGTGTGTGTGTGTGTGTGTGCATATATATAAGTCTCAGTGTCTGGGCTGTGGTGTGTGTGTGTGTGTGTGCATATATATAAGTCTCAATGTCTGGGCTGTGATGTGCGTGTGTGTGTGTGTGTGTGTATGCATATATATAAGTCTCAGTGTCTGGGCTGTGGTGTGTGTGTGTGTGTGTGTGTGTGTGTGTGTGTGTGTGTGTCTGTGTGTGTGTGTGTGTGTGTGCATGCATATATATAAGTCTCAGTGTCTGGGCTGTGGTGTGTGTGTGTGTGTGTGTGCATATATATAAGTCTCAGTGTCTGTGGTGTGTGTGTGTGTGTGTGTGTGCATATATATAAGTCTCAGTGTCTGGGCTGTGGTGTGTGTGTGTGTGTGTGTGTGTGTGTGTGTGTGTGTGTGTGCATATATATAAGTCTCAGTGTCTGGGCTGTGGTGTGTGTGTGTGTGTGTGTGTGTGTGTGTGTGTGTGTGCATATATATATAAGTCTCAATGTCTGGGCTGTGATGTGCGTGTGTGTGTGTGTATGCATATA
The DNA here is from genome assembly GCF_036365525.1 of Heterodontus francisci. Lineage (NCBI taxonomy): Eukaryota > Metazoa > Chordata > Chondrichthyes > Heterodontiformes > Heterodontidae > Heterodontus > Heterodontus francisci. The sequence continues at coordinate 860,416 of NW_027142014.1, read as the reverse complement.
TATAGGTCTCAGTGTCTGGGCTGTGGTGTGTGTGTGTGTGTGTGTGTGTGTGTGTGTGTGTGTGTGTGTGTGTGTCTGTGTGTCTGTGTGTCTGTGTGTGTGTGTCTGCACATACATAAGTCTCAGTGTCTGGGCTGTGGTGTGTCTGTGTGTGTGTGTGCACATATATCAGTCTCAGTGTCTGGGCTGTGGTGTGTGTGTGTGTGTGTGTGTGTGTGTGTGTGTGTGTGTGTGTGTGTGTGTGTGTGTGTGCATTTCTCGGTCTCAGTGTCTGGGCTGTGATGTGCGTGTGTCTATTTTTGCGTCTGTGTGTGTGTGTCTGCACATATATAATTCTCAGCGCCAGGGCTGTGGTGTGAGTGTGTGTGTGTGTGTGTGTGTCTGTGTGTGCATATATATAAGTCTCAGTGTCTGGG
>NW_027142014.1:795000-797500 GCF_036365525.1 Heterodontus francisci | reverse complement strand
TTCTCAATGTCTGGGCTGTGGTGTGTGTGTGTGTGAGTGTGCGTGTGCACATATATAATTCTCAGTGTCTGGGCTGTGGTGTGTGTGTGTGTGTGTGTGTGTGTCTGTGTGTGCACATATAAAATTCTCAATGTCTGGGCTGTGGTGTGTGTGAGTGTGTTTGTGTGTGTGTGTGCACATATAAAATTCTCAATGTCTGGGCTGTGGTGTGTGTGTGTGTGTTTGGGTGTGTGTGCACATATATAATTCTCAGTGTTTGGGCTGTGGTGTGAGTGTGTGTGTGTGCACATATATAATTCTCAGTGTCTGGGCTGTTGTGTGTGTGTGTGTGCATATATATAAGTCTCAGTGTCTGGGCTGTGATGTGCGTGTGTGTGTGTGTGTGTGTGTGTTTGTGTGTGTGCACATATATACTTCTCAGTGTCTGGGCTGTGGTGTGAGTGTGTGTGTTTGTGCATATATATAAGTCTCAGTGTCTGGGCTGTGATGTGCGTGTGTATGTGTGTGTGTGTGTGTGTGTGTGTGTGTGCACATATATAATTCTCAGTGTCTCGGCAGCGGTGTGTGTGTGTGTCTGTGTGTGTGTGTGTGTGTGTGTGTGTGTGTATATATATAAGTCTCAGTTTCTGGGCTGTGGTGTGTGTGTGTGTGTGCACATATATCAGTGTCAGTGTCTGGGCGGTGGTGTGTGTGTGCACATATATAGGTCTCAGTGTCTGGGCTGTGATGTGCGTGTGTGTGTGTGTGTCTGTGTGTGTGTGCACATATATAATTCTCAGTGTCTGGGCTGTTGTGTGTGAGTGTGTGCATATATATAAGTCTCAGTGTCTGGGCTGTGATGTGCGTGTGTGTGTGTGTTTGTGTGTGTGTGTGTGTGTGTGTGCACATATATAATTCTCAGTGTCTGGGCTGTGGTGTGAGTGTGTGTGTTTGTGCACATATATAATTCTCAGTGTCTGGGCTGCGGTGTGTGTGTGTGTGTGTGTGTGTCTGTGTCTGTGTGTGTGTGTGTGTGTGTATATATATAAGTCTCAGTTTCTGGGCTGTGGTGTGTGTGTGTGTGCACAAATATCAGTGTCAGTGTCTGGGCTGTGGTGTGTGTGTGCATATATATAGGTCTCAGTGTCTGGGCTGTGGTGTGTGTGTGTGTGTGTGTGTGTGTGTGTGTGTGCTGTGGTGTGTGTGTGTGTGTGTGTGTGTGTGAGTGTGCGCGCATATATCAGTCTCAGTGTCCGGGCTGTGGTGTGTGTGTGTGTCTGTATGTGTGTGTGTGTGTGTGTGTGTGTGTGTGCATATATATAAGTCTCAGTGTCTGTGCTGTGGTGTGTGTGTGTGTGTGTGTCTGTCTGTGTGTGTGTGTGTGTGTGTGTGTGTGTGTGCGCGTGCATGTATATAAGTCTCAGTGTCTGGGCTGTGGTGTGTTTGTGTGTGTATGTTTATGTATGTGGGTGTGTGTACACATATATAATTCTCAATGTCTGGGCTGTGGTGTGTGTGTGTGTGTGTGTGTGTGTGCGTGTGCACATATATAATTCTCAGTGTCTGGGCTGTGGTGTGTGTGTGTGTGTGTGTGTGTGTGTGTGTGTGTGTGTGTGTGTGTGCACATATATAATTCTCAATGTCTGGGCTGTGGTGTTTGTGTGTGTGTGTGTGTGCGTGTGCACATATATAATTCTCAGTGTCTGGGCTGTGGTGTGTGTGTGTGTGTGTGTGTGTGTGGGTGTGGGTGTGTCTACACATATATAATTCTCAATGTCTGGGCTGTGGTGTGTGTGTGTGTGTGTGTGTGTGTGTGTGTGTGTGCACATATATAATTCTCAATGTCTGGGCTGTGGTGTGTGTGTGTGTGTTTGGGTGTGTGTGCATATATATAATTCTCAGTGTTTGGGCTGTGGTGTGAGTGTGCGTGTGTGTGTATGTGTGCAGATATATAAGTCTCAATGTCTGGGCTGTGATGTGCTTGTTTGTCTGCGTGCACATATATAATTCTCAGTGTCTGGGCTGTTGTGTGTGTGTGTGTGCATATATATAAGTCTCAGTGTCTGGGCTGTGATGTGCGTGTGTGTGTGTGTGTGGTGTGTGTGTGTGTGTGTGTGTGTGTGTGTGTGTGTGTGTGTGTGTGTGTGTGTGTGTGTGTGTGTGTGTGTGTGTGTGTGTACATATATAATTCTAAGTGTCTGGGCTGTGGAGTGTGTGTGTGTATATATATATATAAGACTCAACGTCTGGGCTGTGGTGGGAGTGTGTGTGTGAGTGTGTGCATATATATAAGTCTCAGAGTCAGGGCTGTGATGTGTGTGTGTGTGTGTGTGTGTGTGTGTGTGTGTGTGTGTGTGCATATATATAAGTCTCATTGTCTGGGCTGTGGTGTGTGTGTGTGTGCACATATATAAGTGTCAGTGTCTGGGCTTTGGTGTGTGTGTGTGCATATATATAAGTCTCAGTGTCTGGGCTGTTGTGTGTGTGTGTGTGTGTGTGTGTGTGTGTATATATATATATC